>NC_140591.1:101810544-101827544 GCF_964204655.1 Triturus cristatus | reverse complement strand
TTATAGGAAATGACCTACTTATGCATGGTGTTCTCCCCAAATTTGGTCATATCGATTTTTGCTGGCCATAAACTTCTGTGCACTTTACCCCTACTTACCAGTAGTAGTGCCTGTGCCCCATGAGGGAATGGGTGTACTCCTAATTGGCATATTGAATTTACCTATAACTTTCCTGTCTATGGTTCAATGTGTACCTGTATTTTAAATGCTACTAATGGACTGCAGGGCCTTTTGTGCCCTCTACCACACTGGCAGGGTAAACCCTTTCATTGTAGCCTGACTATAGCAGTAAAAAAACTGCAGTTCGAATTGTCGAAATAAACTCTTTTGACAGGGCAAAACCTTCTTCTCAAATATTAATAAGTCACCTCTGTGTAGGCTCTAGCCTATAAGGCAGGCTGCATGGTATTTGAAAGACGGACATGTAGAAAGTTAATGTTAAACATGTCCTTACAGTGACTAGCACCTAAAAGCTATTTTCACTGTAGCAAGGCTGGCTGTCCCATAGATAAACACTGGGACACTCTCATACTTTGAATAATGCTATCTTTGGCTAAGAGACCATTAAAAACATCATCCCAGGGCTCTTTGCACTCGGAGCATAGGTGACTTGCACTCCTAAGGATACGCTTGAAACACAGAGTGGGGTACGTTGCCTCTAAGTTGATCCTGTCTGCCCGGTGCCATTCTTATCAACAGGTTGGCGCAGGGTGATTCAGTGACTTTAGTGGGTCACCATGACAAGGATTGTGTTTATTACTTAAGGTGGGAAGTCAAACAGATAACCCAATTTCTTACACTTTTTGAGTCCGTTTTAATGTTTGCCAATTCAAATTTGAAGTAATTCATGAATCTCAGAGCTTATGATTCAGACCTGTCAACTCACACAGTGTCACCTTGTGACACACAAAATTCACTACCTTGACACGGTCTCCCATGAAGAGCTGATATCACACATGGCGCTAAAGATGAGCTGGAACCCCCTTCACAGAATGGATTTCCTGCTCCTGTTTGGGGCCCCTGCTCAACCTGTATCCACCAGGATGTGTGAAACCTCCCCCGGGCATCAGCAGCATGCTTAAAAGTTTTTTAGTTTTAGTGGAGGGCTTTGGGGGCAGGTCGAAAGGCTTCTGGTTTTGCTTGCCAATAAGCCACGCCCCTTACAAGCTCCACCCCCTTCTCCCACATGGTGCCTCTTTTTTAAAAGTTGCTATGTCTGTGATGCTTGTCAGCAGTGTGGATACAAACCCTACAGGAAATTGAGGTATCCAGTAGGGGCGATTGAATCTGATCCCCAGCAGTGCTTTGAATTCCCACCCGACCCGAAGCAAAGCATTGCTACCTGTCAAGGGAAGGAGCCTGGGTTGTTTACCCTCAGATCTCGGGTCAGCCTGTAACTGCAGCGAAATGAAGTACTCTGGGAAAAGATGGGGCATTGTTGAGGACTTCCATCACATCTTATTTCTCTCATCCTGTGTTGTAGAAAGCAGTTGAACATGCCTTTCCTTACTTCCATAACTGCAGCTTTAGTGTAGTCCGCTGACCTTGCAAAGTTTTAAAAACTCATAAAATATTCGCTTCTTGCTCACGTGATGCTGTAAAGGCATTATTGCGTTAATGGAGTGTGTGTACTTTGTAAATTCGCATCCTCTGTTTCTACTCTTTGGCCCTCATGATGAGTTGTAGTGGTGATCTCTGCATGGCAGGGTGAATAGCTCATGAATGTACTGACTCTTCTGATCAAGAGTTAAAAACCTGTGTGATATTTACCATATGTGCTAAATACCACATATCTCTGGCTATTTATCGCATGTGCTAATTACAACATTTGGTATTTACCACAACGTGCTAAATAACAACAAATTACAAGACAGATCATTAAAACACAGTGGAAAATACCACCTCCAAATAACTTCAGGCAAAAGCAGGAGTTAAAAATGAAACCAAAGCTGTTAAACAATGCAAGAAAAATAAGACCAAAACAATAATGCAAAAAAACACAGTACATGTGCTTGAAATGGAAAAATAGAGAACACACACACTTGCACACAGGGCCAGACCTACATAAACGGCCATGAACAGGTGAAGAGTGACTTGCAGATTGATTGCAGCAGCTCAAATGTCAGTTCTTCAGTGGCCACCATGGTCACAGCACTGCTAGACCCTATATCATAGTATGCCAATCTGATGTTCTGCAACAATCAATCATACAGCATGAGGATGGAAATGAGGCCCCCCATCCATGACCTCAAAAGACACAACAATGCAGGATGAGAGCCAAGCTTACAGAGTAAGACTGCAAACCCAAACCATGAGTCAGTTTGAAAACCTAAAGATATACAGACTCCAATCAGGCACCATACAAAACAGAATGCATCAATATGAATTCCCTGGAGTCCACTTAGGCATCCACGGCCACCCCCCTACCTGTAAATGCCAGCAGAGGTACCAAGAGCGGGCATTAGGATTGGCGCATGCATGGCATTTCCTAGTCAACCTTAAGCAAAATACTCTGCTAAGTGATGGGTGCTTTGCAGAGAGTGAGTTCCCCTTGGGCGGCCACGTGGCCGATGCCAGCAAAGCAAACATCTGTGCTACAGCAGGATTTCCTGACATCGTGGGGTCAATGGACTACACTCAGGTACACCTGGCCTCACGTAGACAAGAACAAGTGTGCTGCAACCACAAAATGAGGCACGCTATTGATGTGCAAATGCTCTGTGATGCAGGTTTGTGGTTAACGAACTGCTGCATTAGGTACCATGGATCAAATCACAATGTGACGATTCTGTTGAGATGCAACATTAGTCATACAGTGTTTACTCATCACCCTCAACATACTGGGCAGACAATTCACCCCTTCGTCATCAAGATTTCAATGCATTATGATTTTTGTAGTCCAATCTGAAAACATGTCAGCAGTAACATTAAGGAGTTGTTAGCTACTATGACATCACATTCATGGATCGATGCAAATATGTGTTTCAAATTGCATTGGTCACTGTGATGATGTCTCTCAGCCAAGTCAACTTTTTAACAACCACAGGTACTTCCATTACAACTCTCTCATCGTGGATTTCTCTGACCTTGAGGCCTACTTTCATGTCTTCCGCCCCAGACACGTTGAGGATGGTCCCATGGCTCGAGGTATAGCTGAGGTGGACAACTACCACCGGTTGCTGTGCTTTGGCAACTCACATACCTACCATTCCAAGGTATGGTAATCTTCTAAACATCATGTGTATATGGGGATACACTAAAGATTTTTCCCATTATCTCCTTCCACAGACATCTTGTTTGTTTTTGGTAGCATATGATGGTTCTTTGGGTGGTCATGGTATCTCAGGAGCCATATCCAATAGAAGGGGTACCCCTGGAGGAACGATAAATAGGCAGAGGCAACAGGGGAAAAGAAACCAATATGAATATTAAAGAGCCATCTGCCTATAAAAAGTGATATAAATAAGCCCAAAATAGGGTCAGGATTAAATAAACAACCAAATACCGCGACTGACACAGGGGGCTAAAAGGACAAGAAAAAACGATTTTCAAAAACAATTTATTTCAATATAGAGGATCAGGATGATTATCAATTAGGAGACAAATAAATAACAAATTGCACAATACAGGAATATATAGGTCCCACACAAAAACACCCATACATACAATCATTCCCACAACATACTCATTTAATCAACAAACACAAAATTCAAAGACAGATCATTTCATACAAAGCTTAAAACCAACAAAATTCAAGAAATAACAATTCCAGGGAATAACAATTCCAGGGGATTCGTGCTCTCCCGGTTGCATAAGTAGACGAGGTCTTCAGGTAGGCACGAAATAATATAAGCCAACGCACGTTTCGGTGTTGAGCCCGGGGAGGGCTACACCTTCATCAGGGCAATGGTAATTACAAACGTGTGGGACACACAATGAACACCTAGAATATAAACATAATATAAAAACTTGAATAACACAAATTAAATCTATACTTGGATCACAGTCAATCAACCCCATAACAGATAAAGTTGACAGCATCAGCGTCCAAAAGGCTGTAGGATGATTATCTAAAATCAGAGTCAGTCGGGGTAAGGTTCAGATATATAACGATGTAGATATAATAGCCCAAGTTGAATAAAACCGAAATGCACCAAGAACAGACTTCTCATTTAAAGTGATAATAAATAAAAAAGAGGGAAATCACACGTGTTATGAGAAAAAATGTGAAAAAGGAGAAAAAGATAACCAAAGGGTGCAGAAAATATACATCATGAGATAACCCGAGTAAAGAGAGTAAAGTAGAAGATAAAATGAAAAAAAATTGTCCAGTTATAACATAGACAAAGGAATCAGTACCTTGGATCAGGTGGTTCGCTGCTAATAACCCTCTAAAGGAGGGAAAAAGGAACTTTTCATGACCTCAAAAGGCTCAGAAAGGCGATTCTATAGCAAAAAAATAACCAATAAAAAGAAAAAGTCAAGGTAGAAGACATAAACAACAATAATAGTCGTATTGGTAGTTTTAGAGAAAGCCGAGCTTACCCAGGGACTGGAGGACACTGCGAACACAGGATTCGTTAATAATATAGCAGTATCCAAACGTATATCCGACAAGAGAGGCAAAAAAAGCCCGTATTTAATTCCGATGGAAATTATTGAAGGGCGTCTATCAAACACCTCATAGGGCGGAATATGGTTGATTCCTGTAACAAGTAGAGCATGAAGAGAAATGAGTGACTTAGCGAGATGTTTTCGTAGTAAAACTAACTATCAGCTCAGCTGTTTGTAGAGAGTAAGAAATATATATCGTCGCCGTCTAAGTGGACATACGGACCCTTAGCCAGCGCCGAAACGAACATTATGTCCTAAGGTCACCACAGGAGTCGGTGACATGAACAGATATAGATAGCTACGGGTCACTAGGGTTTTTAACCGGGAAAACAATGCTAGCATGGGAGGCAAGGAAGGCATAACCCGATCGCAAAGTGGACATGCGTGGAGTCAGGATCAGATACATGGGGGTTCTTACCTGAGGTAATCTAGCATCGACATCAAGGATAATTGAAAGGCGTTGTCAGGGTGAAGGCAAAGGCTTCCGAAAGCGTTTCTGCCGAGTGCCGGTATTTAAATGCTATTAGGTAGCAAGGGGACCGGGAGTGATGACGTTTAGCACAGACGTGCACGCGTCGGAAATAGACAGAGGACTTCTGCATGGGGAGTCCAATGGAGCAACAACGGCGGCCATGTTGGAACAGGAAATACACATGAATTAATCAAGGGAAAACGGATCTTAGCAGCAAACCAAAATATATAGAAGGGACAAAAGATAAAATCATTCTCAAAAAAGATATAATAGAGGGAAAAAAGACACATATTAGTCAACACGGGGGAAGTCAGTTCTACTAAAATGAAAATGCAGATACGAAATAGTAATAACATCAGGTAATGGCATTTTCCCAAGGGCAGATTTCATTAAGGCCATGGGCTACTGTGTCAAGAAAATAAATCCAAAAGACCTCCCTCTTTTTTCTAATGATGGTGGGGTCCTTGCCAGTGGGAGTATGGATTTTTTCCACAATAGACTATTTGAGGTCATGCTCAGTATGGTCATGTTCAATCCAGTGGGCGACCAAGGGGGCGCAAAGTTTTTTGGTACGAATATTAGACTTATGCTCACCCATTCTGACTCTACATTCCCTGCCGGATTCGCCAATATATGCATGATTACAGGGGCAAACGATTACATAAATGATGTTAGAGGTGCAGCAGTTAGTCATTTTGGTCAGATTAATGGTTCGTTTGTTGATGTTAATGATTTGCCCTACAAGGGCATTAGGACAAGCTTGACAGGAGCCACATCGATGGTTACCTGTTATGGGAGAAGGTCAGTGATGGAAATTTGTCGGGGAGAAGAAGAATCAGAGATTTTTCCACAAACCAGATAATTCCTGAGATTTTTGTTCCTTCTGAAGGCAAACAAGGGCTTAGACAATTTGTTGTCATCATCCATATTTAATAAGTACCAAAGTGAGTTAATGGTCTGCCGTATTTTGTGATTGATGTTAGAGTGTTTAGTCACACAGACCAAGCGATCCAGATGTTTTTCTTCTTTTTGTTGAAACATGGATTTGCGGTTGTAATATCTGGCCCTTTTGAGAGAATTCTTAATCAGTTTGAGGGGATAACCCCTTTTCAGTTTTTAGAAGGTCTGCCTGTATTAAAAAATCCTTAATCTCAGAGCAATTTCTCCGAAGACGGAGGAATTGGCTAAAGGGTATGCTTTCCCTTTGACAGCGAGGGTGATAGCTATCAAATTGAAGCAGCGTATTTCTCGCCGTCGGTTTGGTGTATAGGGAGACAAACAGATGGTTATCTTTGTGTTCGACCCATACATCAAGGAATTCAATGCTACTATTACTAGAGTGAAGAGTAAACGTAAGGTTCTCATCAGCTAGGTTGATCCATAAAACGAAATCATCAAGGGATGCCTGGTCCCCCTTCCAGATGAAAAAAATATCATCAATGAAGCGGGACCAGGCACAGACGTTCTCATAAAAGGGAGCCATTTCATTATGGATATTGGTTTTTTCAAACATACCCATGTATAGACAAGCTACACTCGAGGCACATGCGGCCCCCATGCTGACTCCTTGGATTTGTTGGTAGTATTTGTTGTTAAACTCAAAATAGTTCACTGCTAATATAACTTTGAGGCATTGAGGGATAAAGGGAGCATTAGTAACATCAGGTTCCAAGAGTAAAGTTTCTTGAATGGCAGATAGGGCTCCCTCCTGGGGGATGTTGGTATATAATGACTCCACGTCCAGAGTGACTAGGAGTTCCCTATCGCTCAAGTATTGTAGATTCTCAATCTTGGAAATAAAATGGCCGGTGTCTTTGATGTACGGCTCTAAATTGCTCACCAGAGGTTTTAGAAATTGATCCACATATTTGGATAATGGCTCAGTGGCCGCACCAATGGTGGATACAATGGGCCTCAAGGGGGGATCCGATACATTTTTGTGGGTCTTAGGAACCCCGTAGATAATAGGTAATCGGGTGTGAAGAGGTGTGAGAAATTCTGCTTCCTTAGAACATAAGTATCCATCATCAACTGCAGTGCGTACCATGGTCAGGATTCAACTTGGGCTATTATATCTACATCGTTATATATCTGAACCTTACCCCGACTGACTCTGATTTTAGATAATCATCCGATAGCCTTTTGGACGCTTATGCTGTCAACTTTATCTGTTATGGGGTTGATAGACTGTGATCCAAGTATAGATTTAATTTGTGTTATTCAAGTTTTTATATTATGTTTATATTCTAGGTGTTCATTGTGTGTCCCACACGTTTGTAATTACCATTGCCCTGATGAAGGTGTAGCCCACACCGAAACGTGCGTTGGCTTATATTATTTCGTGCCTACCTGAAGACCTCGTCTACTTATGCAACCGGGAGAGCACGAATCCACTGGAATTGTTATTCCCTGGAATTGTTATTTCTTGAATTTTGTTGGTTTTAAGCTTTGTATGAAATGATTTGTCTTTGAATTTTGTGTTTGTTGATTAAATGAGTATGTTGTGGGAATGATTGTATGTATGAGTGTTTTTGTGTGGGACCTATATATTCCTGTATTGTGCAATTTGTTATTTATTTGTCTCCTAATTGATAATCATCCTGATCCTCTATATTGAAATAAATTGTTTTTGAAAATCGTTTTTTCTTGTCCTTTTAGCCCCCTGTGTCAGTCGCGGTATTTGGTTGTTTATTTAATCCTGACCCTATTTTGGGCTTATTTATATCACTTTTTATAGGCAGATGGCTCTTTAGTTTTCATATTGATCTCAGGAGCCATAAACTTGCACTGCCTTTCACTTTGGGAGCCCATGATAGAAGAGCTTGGCAGGTTGCTGCGTGTGAGGACAGAGTGCTAGAGGATGGCAATGGATTCTATCTGTCGTGGTTTAAAGTGCGTTGTCCCCATACAATAAATACACGCACACCCCCACGCAGGAAGGAGTTGTTTGTGTAATTTGGAGGTCTCCTGAGGTCATTCTGTGTGTTGCTGTAGCTATTTCTGTTCTCTAGGGATTCATTTTCTCACTGCAGGATTTTCCAGTCCCTGAAAACGGGCACTTCCTGATGTTGTGTACATTTGCTATTTATAAGGTTCGGTATTTACCACATGTGGTAAATAGCACATGTTCGGTATTTACCACGTGCTGTAAATACCGATGCATGATGGACAAGAATAACTTTTAATCAGTGGTATTTAACATGTGTTATTTAACGAAACCCACGTAATAAGTATTTAACCAATATGCAAGAGCAATGTATAGGTTTGGCATTTTTTTTTACAAGCAAACTCGTAATCAATGGCTTTGTGTAAGTATGCATTTTTTTGCTTGTATTCATTTTAGCTATCATTGAAGGATTGGCCTGAAATTCAGGAGACATGAGATGGTTTACCTTCTAGTACATAGGTAGTAAAAAAAGAAGCTTATTTATTGTTTGTTCCGGCCTTTAGTAATTTAACTTACGATTGTGTGGGTCACCTTAGAGCTCTGTCATACATGTTGTGTTTTCATGGAACAAGGATTTTCAGATCCATAAACAACATAATGTTTGGCTTTCCATCATATAGCAATAACACACTTTTTTCTGGATATTTATTACACTCTGGTGCCTTCTTGTGGCTCATTTGATGTGGTAAACTTAGGCGGCTGTCTGCAATAGCCTTAATGTAGTATTGGTCCAGGGATTTGTAAGAGGTGGACGTTAAAATCAATATTTCACTTAGAGGATGTGATAAGTCTTTCTGTCTATTGTCCTAGGCATGTAAATGTGATCTACAATTATATCACTCAGCTTTTATGTCCTCTGGTGGAGTGTCAGCTAGAGTGAGATTCCGGGAGTGGATGATTGCCGAAATGGTCTCCGAATCTGCATATTAGCTTGTGGGTGGAATTAACCTTGGCGGGTCTCCTAAACTTATCCAACCATAGAAAGTGACAGTGAGCTATTTAGAAGGAATAAAAGAGACAGGAGTTAGCTACTGTTGGAATTGGCCCTTTTTGCAGGGTCCTCCCTGAACTTTTTGCCTTCCCCCTATTCTTTTTTCTGACCTGGTGTTGGTGGTTTTAGGACTCTTGGCACTTTAACACTGCTGTCCAGTGAAAAGTGTGTGTGCTCTCTGTGGTAAACATGATAAAATTGGTCTACACCTGTTTGGCGTATTTAATTTACCTGCCAGTCCCTTGTAAAGTGGTCTCTCAGATACCCAGGGCCAGTAAATTAAATGCTACTGGTGGGCTTGCCGCGCTGCTTGCGCCACCAATCAAAGTAGCGTTTCAAACCTGTCTCAGGCCTCTGCCATTGCAGGGCCTGTGCGTGCAGTGTACTGCTGCTGTGACGTGGCACCTAAAGTGTGTGCCACATCTGTGACCCTCCTTTTTCTGCATGTCAGTCACCCCTAAGGTAGGCCCTAGCTAGCCCTATGGGCAGGGTGCATTGTAGGTAAAAGGTAGGACATGTACCTTAAGTGTGTGACATGTCCTGGTAGTGACAAACAGCCATTTTGGTTTCTCGCTGCTGTGAGGCTGCCCTCTCATAGGAATGCATTGAGGATTCCCTGATAAGTGTTTCAGTGGTAATTCCTGATATGAAAGGAGCAGCGTAGTCAAGTTTGATATTTTCGGAATAGTGATAATAAATGCTGGAGAATGGTGTGCACAGATTTATGGTCACTATTTTAGAAATGCCTCTTTTAGAAGTTGGCATTTCAGCGTGCTATGTGTCTTTGCCTGCCTGATGTGTATTGCATGTCTGTCTCTGGAGTGACAGGGGCTGGTGAGGTGTTTGGCTCCAGAGGGGCTGGGTGAAGTGGCAGATTTGCATTTGGAGTAGTGGGAGGAGTAGCCCCTGACCCTGAATAGATCTGTGCCTGCCTTGTTCAATGCTGGCTCCGCCCCCCTGTGGTGTATCTGAAGACGGAGACCAACCTGACAAAGGAGGGTATGAGCACTGTATACAAAGTGCTTCAGTACCCCCCAGAACCAGTTGGGACTGGTTCCTCAAGCCCTGTGCCAGGGCAGAACAAAGACAGAACCTAGTATAAATATTGGGGCTGTGACTCCATGGAAGGTGTGCTGTTTTGGGTGTTTGGTTGTACCTGCTGGGCCCCAGGAGGAACCACCATGAGGGACTGCCCCTCTGCTGGAGGGCCCTGTGAGCTGGCCTGCCTGGACCCAGCTTTGCCCCTCTAAAACTCTTGGATTCTATCGCTTTATGAGTGCTACATCTTTACTGCTGGAGCCCCAGAGAGGGGGACTCCAACCTTGCCAGAGGACGAGAGGAGGGCCCCAGGGGTCTTGAGGCTGGCAGTGCTGTGCTGCCGAGTATTCCAAAGGGAAGCCGGCATGGGGATTCCCGCGCCCTAGAAACGGAGCTGAAGCCCACCCCGCATTTTTGTGTTGCTGAGAGGCCGCCGCTTCACAGGCGGTGTTCCGGAAGAAGCACGGCCAAAGAGGAAGCCAGGTGGCAGTGCCTGTTTGGGGGCGTGGCCTAAAACTCCCGAAGCCGAAGGAGACTTCGCTCCAACTCCAGACTCCCCTGCGAGGGCCGGAAGACAGGCAGTGAAAGGCCTGATAGTGGGCGGGACTCTGCTCCGGAAGCAGAGAGCCCCGCGTGTGGCTATGGGAGAGCGAGACCGATGTTTGGGGAAGACGGAGCCTCGCAGGCTCAGCCAGGGGTCACAGTAAGGACCAGAGCCTCGCTGGCTCCTTTCTGCGGCTCCCTGCGTTTTTCCCGCCTCCGTGAGTGCCAGCAGAAGAGACCAGAGGAGTCCATGAAGAGCTCCGGTGAGTGGGGCTCCCATTGGGCATTGTGTTGCCAGTGCTTTCTTTTCTGTCATAGCTGCACAGCAAGAGCACGGGCAGCTGCAACGAGGGGGCACATTGTTTAGAAAGCCCCGGAGTGGGGCATCAGAGGCACAGTGGTGCCAAGGCTGATTTTATCAGCTGCACCGCAAGAGCGCGGGCAGCTGCAACGTTGGGGGCAGTGTTTTGGGTCTCTAGAGAGACCAAGGTGGATTACACCCTCACCCTCATTTCTGGTGCTGGCCTGTTGGGCCTGCACCCTGCTGCGGTAGCAGCTGAGAGCCCTGACTTTTAGACAAAGGGCTTTTGCGGGGAATTCCCAGATGGGCCCCCGAAGAAGGCCAGTTGGCCTGTGAATACCTGCGGTACTGGTAGGGCGCAAAGCCCTAATGTGTTGCATAATGTGTTTATGCCTAAGGTGATACATAATGTGTTTATGCCTAATGTGATATGTGCTAAGTGCCAATGCCAGTAGTTACTGGTTGGCTTACATTACTTACCTGTTCTCATGGTTTTGACAGTGGCCCGATTGGCCCTGTCCTGTATATAATCCCCTGTGAAGTATTGCCTAGCGCCAGGTGGCACAGTGTACATTTGTGATTATGATTCTAATGTGTTTCTGATAACACAAAGGCTATTTGTTTTATATAACCTTGTGTGGAGTTTCTTTTGTGGTGTGCCTAGTGTGTCGCTGTTGTGTGTGTGTTGCGCAAACGCTTTACACATTGCCTCTGGGATAAGCCTGACTGCTCGTGCCAAGCTACCAAGGGGGTGAGCAAGGGTTAACTTCAGCGTGTAACTCCCTTGCCCTGACTAGAGTGATGGTTTCTGCCTGGCTTAGGCGCAAGCCCTAGCCAACCAGAAATCCCATTTCTAACATCTACTATGTCTGGGGTCTTTTTGAAAACACTGCTTAAGGGGGGAAAGGGCTTTTGAAACGCATACCTTTTGAAAACCTACTTTTTTAATAATAACTATTGTTGATGACCTTGCAGTTGTTCATTTGCATTTTTCCTTTTAAAGGTCTACTCATAAATCAGTTGTTTTCTAGTTTGAACCAAAATATTTTTGTTGCAGCCAGTTCACACATAATCATTCATACAGAATTTCTCAGTAAATCTTTGCAAATGCCACAAATTGGTAACCACTCCATTATTATTGACCCTCTCACTCACGATCGTCCCTCCTCCACTAGCCTGGCTCCAGTCATACTTTGGGTCTTAGAGCCAAGTCGGCCCACTGGCCCTGCTCGGGCTCTGTTTTTTGTCAGGGTGAGTTCAGATTGTGTGGTGGGTCTTTACGAGAAGCCATGACTAAAAGCTCTGGAGTTGAGGCATACAGCACAGTGTTTTTCTCACAATACTTGTCAGAGGGATAGAAAGATGCTTAGACTACATGCACACCCAGTCCTTGGCCTCTTTGCAGAGAGCACTGAGAGATGGTCACTGATGTGCCAATGGTAGTTGTGGGAAAGTGTCAAAAGAAGTTACACAGCTTCTGAAATCTGAAAAATGCTGAAGGAAAAGAAACTGCAATGTTTAAAGGTGAGTGGGTGGTTTGTGTGAGTGGCGGGGTTAAGTGGAGATGGTGAAACAATGTACATGCAGAACAAGAATGAAAAGATGATGTCCAAGAGGAAAGAGATGTGTGTGAGATACTCAGACGGGCAATTTTAGAAAGCTGCCCGCAGAAAAAGGGCACAACTGTCTAGCAGAGTGAGAAACTGCAGAGGAAAGTGGTTTGGAGCGGAGAACAGACATAATTGAGACACTCCAAAGACTACCTGTTCCAGAGACCTTAATAATGTTTAACTCAGACTCATAATTTCACAATGGGAAGATTTTCATTTCTTACTAATTACAACAAATCCATTGTTGTTACTCTTTTATTTGCTACTGTAATCAAGCATTGGAAAATCCAATAGTTCTAGCTTGTTTTAGGCATAGGTCCATTAAGTGACATGTCTAGGTACAATTACAGAAAACCTAAAGCCTGGCACCCAAGTACTGGTTAGGGGGCATGCTGTGTCAAGAACAGGATTCAGGTTCACGTTTTAAGATGCACCCTTAATTACAGAGACCACACCTTGTGGAAAGGGTTTCTAATTGTGCTTCTTTTGCCATGCCCTTCTTAGTTCGAAGCCTACCATACAGCTCAGCTGTCTGGTTTGGTAAAGACATCTAAGATCTTGGGGACATTCAGAAAGCTGGCCTTGGAATGCATTCCGTCCATTGCTTACCATTGGCGTGAGGGTTGTAACTCACATTTTTTGGCTTTCTATTTGCTGTTTTTATTCCCTTTAGACGGACCAGCTCGAGTTCATCCCTCCCGTTGCCCAAACCTTGTTTACTGTATTCTTACACAAACTCACCTTCTGTAAACAGGCCTTTAAAGCTTGTTCTTATCTTGTCACATTTGCTGTGCATTCAAAGACAGAGGTCAAATGTCAAGCTCTCTCTTCCAAGGGATCTTGGTGTTTACTTTTCTTTCTCTGACACCAAAGTGAGAGAATTTATGTGACAATCCGGCTGAGTATCCATGTCAGAGAAGAGGGTGTTGGATTTGTTTTTAGCACACACAAAAAAATGGACTGTGCTGATGTTTCAAAATATCCGAATTAGTACAAATGAAGCACATTTTTTTTTCTTCCTGAAGTGTGGTGGAAACAAATATTTGAATATGATAAAAACACATCAGTACACTAGGTAATGACATTTGTTCACATTATCTATTGTGTGCAGTAAAACGTTCTGTAATGGGGTGCACTACCACACCATGCAAACTCTACACTATTCCACTCCACTCTATGCCTCACAACTCCATTCTACGACCCTCCACTCTACGACATGCCACTGCACTCAATGCTCCTCCACTCAAAGAAACTCTACGACACGCACTCCACGCCATTCCAATCTGCGCCACTCACTTCATGACACAATACGCCACTTATCCCACTCTGCTCTAACCGACTCCAATCTACTTCACTCCAATCTATCCCACTCCACGCCAATGTACCCCAGTCTACCCCACCCCACTCCACTTTGTTACAATTTACCACAATCTACTCCACTCTTATCTATCCCAGTCCACTCCTCCCAATCTACCCCACTCCACTCCAATCTACCCCAACCCACTCCACTACGATCTAGACTACTCCACTCTCCTACAATCTACCCCACTCCAATCAACCCCACTCCACTCTACCCCAACCTACCCCACTCCACTCACACACCACTCAATCTAACATAGACAACCTCACTCCACTCCAATCTACCCCACTCCACCTAGTCTACTACGCTTCACTCAAATCTATCCCACTCTGATCCATACACCCATGTCTACCCCACTCCAATTTACCCCAATCCAACCCAACCCACTCCACTTCAAACTACCCCAGTCCAATTTTTCCCACTCCATTACAATTTACTCTGCTCCACTCTAAATTCCACTCCAATCTAACCCGCAGTACTCCAGTCAACCCCACTCAACCACAATCAACCCCACTCCAATCTACAATAGTCATCCTCACTCCACTCTACTAAACCACACTCCATGTCACCCAATCTACCCCACTCCACTCTAATCTACCCCACTCTATTCTACCCCACTCCACTCTAACCAAATCTATCCCACCCCACTCTACTCTAATATACCCCACTCCAATTTACCTTACTCCCCTCAAATCTAACCCACTCCAATCTAACCCACTCACTCTAGTCTACCCTCCCCAATCTACCCTACTTCAGTCTACACCCTATCTACCCCACTCCAATCTAACCCACTCCACTCTACCACACTCCACTCCAATCTACTCCCCTCCCCTCCGATCTACCCAAGTCTACCCTGCTCCACCCCACCACACTGCAGTCTACCCCGCCACGCTCTACCCCACCTCACTCTACCCCACCCCACTCTACCCTACTCCAATCCAACCCTTTCCACTCCAATCTACCCCACTCCACTCCAATCTAGCCCACTTCAAACTTCCCCACTCCAATCATCCTTTCTCAATCTACACCACTCCATTCTCACCCACTCCAGTCTACCCCCTCCATTCCAATCTACCCTACTCTAATCTACCCCTCTCCACTCCACTCCAATCGACATCACTCCAATCTATCCAAATCACCTCCACTGCACCCCAATCTACCAGACCCCACTCTACCCTAATCTACCCCATTCCATTCTACCCACTCCAATCCACCTAATCTACCACACTACACTTCACCCCAGTCTACCACCTGCCACGATATGTACCCCACTCCAGTCCAATCTAACCCACTCCACCCCACTCCAATCTACCCTACCCCAACTCCAACCCTAACTACCCTACTCCAGTCTACCCCATCCAATCTACCCCACTCCAATCTAACCCAAACTACTCCACTCCAATCTTCTCCATTCCATTCTACCCCACCCTTTCCAAATCTACCCCACTCCAATCTGCCTCACCACATCCCAATCTATCCCACACCACTCTATCTAACACTACTTCAATCTCCTCCACTTTAATCTACCCCACTCCGCTCCAATCTACCCTACTCCAATCTACCCCCTCCTATCTGTCTCACTCCAATCTACCCCACTCTTCTCCAATCTACCCCACTTCACTCCAATCTACCCTACCATAATCCACCCAATCTACCCTACCCCACTCCATGCCATTAACTTCTAGCCACGCTGAACGGCAGTCACGCTGGTGTACAACATAGCTAAAACAAATTGCCAAAGCCAATAGGTTTCAAATAGGCGAGGCTTATTGGCTACTTGTTAGAGACTCCCACCATTTTTTTCCCCGCTTAAAGTTCTGCCAACAGGTGCACTTGGAATTACTTCGAATGTACATAAATCGGAAATACCCTCAAAGTGTTTTGCAAGAGCTTCGACATTTATTGGCGCGGGACTGCTATCTGCAATGTCCCCCCCCCCCCCCCCACCCCCACAATGCAATGCGTTATTTTCCTGCATGTGTGATGTGGTAATGACACATTACTTTAAAAGGGGGAATGTGCGTGAAGCCGCTTAGCGCCATTTAATGGGCCTTTCGTGCACTTCCGCGCATCTCTAAACGAGGTCGGGTTCAGGCACAGACGCACCTGTCAGCGGCGCGTTCTCGCGCCTTTCTGCTGCCCTTGTACTCTTTTCACTTTTAATGGGTTTTTAAAGCGAAGGTCACGCCGCATGTGCCTTCCAGAGCAGGCCCCCTTTTGTCCCGTGCTTGACTCCGTGAGCACCATCCATCAGTCTGTTGACAGTCACCATGGTAACCCCAGAGTGACAGGGCAGAAGGCTGACCCAGAACTGTCGCCAGTGATGGGGCGGGAGGGGGGAGCGGTGCGGATCAAAGACTCCCCCAATTATTGTCAGGAGTTGGAAAACTAAGGGTATGTGATGAGTGAGTCCAATGTGGGGGTCACGGGAGGGGTTGTTATAATAAACATCACCGCCTTTTTATTATTTCAAATAATTAGTTTTGTTGTAATGCACAGATTTGTATCATTCCAATATGCATTCGACCTCTCTAAACTGCTTTCACTCACATAGAAATAAATGTTTTTTTATTTCCTTAATTCACCTAAATTCAATGTTTAGAGAGCAGCCATACATTGCAAACTTGCCCCACCGCATAAATTCCACCTGCGGTGGACAATACTACATTAGTTCTGGGCAATTTTTAGGTCTAGCGTTAGCCAAGACCTTTTGATTTTACTAAAATTGTATTTAATAAACGTACTTGAAGGGGCTGTCAGCCAACCCTCTTCTTCCATTAGTCCATTGTCGTGTCATTCGCATTTTGGTGCTGCCCACTACAGCGTACAGCATGGCGCAGCTGCATACATGCCAACACTTCTGAAGAGGAAAGTGTGGGATTCAAAAAACGAATTGGGAGAATACATTTCTCCCACTGACCTGAATCGGGTCTGACGTCATTACTTGGAAGTGTGCTGCTGCAATATTGGATATCAGAATTGCAAAGGTATTTCTTTTTTTCCCTTACATGTCAGGAGCACGGAGAAAGCGACATGGCAGGTAGAGAGAGTGTGACAAAAATGTTGTGAACTGGCCTGCAGGAGCAGGTTACCCGCAGCGCATGCACAAGACCCGTCCCTGTCG